>NC_056739.1:125593851-125616351 GCF_019279795.1 Protopterus annectens | reverse complement strand
TTGTCTTGAGTGAGGAGGCCCATCCAGTGAGGTAACTTGTAGTGATGACCCTTGGCTAACTGCAGAAGCAGAGGGAACCAGTGCTGTCTTGGCCAAAAGGGAGTCACTAGCAAGATTTTTAGTTTCTCCTGTAGAATTTTCAACAGGACTTTCTGAATTAAGGGGAAGGGGGAATGCATAGAGAAACATTTCCTTCCATGAGAAAGATAGAGCGTCCACCTTCCACACTTGGGGGTGAGGAACCCTGGCACAAAAGCGAGGAATGCGTCTGTTCATACAGGAGGCAAAAAAGTCCAGTTCTGGAGTATCCCACCAGTGAACTAGATCCAGGAACACATCCCTGTGAAGCATCCACTCATGAAATTGTGTCATGGATCTGCTTTATGCGTCTGGACCAGAGTTCTGAGCTGAGGGAAGATACACAGCATGCAGAGTTACCTTGTATAAGGCAGCCAATTCCCAAGCTTTGATGACCAAATGACAGAGGGGACACAAGTTTGTGCCCCCTGCTTGTTTATGTACCAAAGTACCGTGATATTGTCTATAAGGATCCTGAGGGGTCCTGGCAACAATAGAGAGTGAAAGGTCTGTACAGCTAGAATTAGAGACCTCATTTCCCTGATGTTGATATGTTCCTTCCTTTGAGAAGGGGACCAATGACCCTAAACTTTCCTGGAAGCAAAGGCTGCTCCCCAACTCAAGTCTGAGGCGTCTGTGAAGAGTTGCTGAACTGGTTGGTGTACCTGAAGAGGTAGGCCAGGGTTCTGACTGAGTTGCTGAACCCACCAATGTAACTCTGCTTTTGGACAGGGGAGCAGGAGGAATCAAGACATCTAAGGAACAAGCATGCTGGAACCAAACTGTCTTTAAAAGACACTGGAACTTTCTCATCTGTAGCTTTGCAAAAGGCAGCAAGGGAATAGTGGAGGCTATGAACCCGAGCAATCTCAGAAACTCCCTGGCCGTGATGGAAGAAAGAGGCAGAAGAGCCTCCATGAATGTCCTGAGATAAGGTGCTTTCTCCACAGGAAGAAAAACCATCATCACGTCTGTGCTGAACCTGCACCCCAGGAATATAAGATCCTGAGACTTGGTGAAAGGAATGATTTTTTTAAATTTATAGAGAAACCCAAAGCCTGCAGAAAGGGAATGGCTAGGTTCAGATGCTGGGTTAACAAGTCTGGGCTGTTGGCCACAAACAAAAGATCGCCCAGGTACAGGTAAACTTGAAGGCCTTTTAGCCTCAAATAGGAAACGGCTGTGGCCAGGCATTTTGTAAATACCTTTGGAGCAGTAGAAAGACCAAAGGGCAAGGCAGTAAACTAAAAGTGCAAAGAACCCACCGAGAAACACAAAAACTTCCTGAAGTGAGGATGAATTCAGATATACAGGTATGCATCCTTGAGATCCAGAGAAACTAAGAAAGCTTGAGGAGGGACCAAGGGAAGGAGATCAGGTAGGGACAGCATTCTGAAAGAGGGCAACAGCAGGAAAGTGTTTAATAGGGAAAGATCTAAGACAGGCCTCCAAGGACCATCTTTCCTTGGAACTAGAAACATCCTGAAGTAGAATCCCCTCCCCCTGTTGGTCTGGAGGCACAGAATAAATGGTGCCTTGATCTGATAGCTGAGCAAGAATAAAGAGAAACAGATGCAGTTGAGTGGGGGGGGGGGTTTGAGGTATTCCCTGAAAGGGGGGGGGGTAGTGTTCAGTGTTCCAAGTCAAAGTATCTGTTTTGGATAACTGAAATCGCCCAGATGTCCCAAGTGATTTCCATCCAAGCAGAAAAGGAAAGAGGGAGGCGAAGAGACAAAGGGGTATGACGTGGAAGAGGGGGCAGTGCATCACAGAGGACTTTGTCTGGGCTGAAAGGGCTGCTGAGGAGGGGCAACAGCAGCAGAAGTAACAGCCTTAGCCTGTTTGTGTCTCCTGGAAGACTTACGAGGCCTAGTTCCAGTTCCAGAAGGAGCAGAAGTGGAGGAGTGAGCAGGTTTCCTGACAAAAGGAGTTTTGGCAGGAAAGTTCCTATAAAATTTTGGAAATGGTGAAACAAGCAAGTGTTTCACATCCTGAAGCTCCTTACTTTTTTCCTGCAGTTATTTAAATAATCCTGCAGCTGCTTTGGCAAAGAGGGAGGAATTATCCAGAGGAGCATCAAGCAATTTTGCCTTCATGTCATCAGGGAGAGCCTGCAGACATAACCGGGAACACGTTCTGAGAACAAATGCAAAAGTTGCTGCTCTGGAAGAGGCCTCAACTGCATTATAACTGCACTTGATGGAGTGTCTACCTACCTGGGAGGAGACTGATAAAAGTGAGAGACCCAGTGATATAGCCCCTGAGTCAGGCAATGGGGAAAGAGCCTGGGTAGCCTGAGTGAGTAAGGCCAGAGCACACCTAGACATGTGTGTTTGGTAATTAACAGCCCTGATAACCAAGGTTATGAAAGTAATAAGAATGAAACGTTCTTGAACTACAGAACAAATAACCGGTAAAGAACGTTAGCTACCTCTGTGTCTTGAGACGCTCTCCCTCAAAAGCAGTTCCAGATAATGTCAAAAAATCTCGGCAAAGTCCACAGCAGCAGTCAAATGATTTTATTATACAAATACAGCGATGATCCAATAGTTAAGTGCTTTCACTTGTTCCACGGCAAGCTTCTTCAGAACGCTGAAAAATGAGCCACCTAACATTTAAATTAACTTTTTGGCGCCAAAACCAAAAAAAATACATATTCGAACAGCTACTTAGAATTTACCAGTAATCATCCCAGGAGCAAATTCACCAATATTTACAAAGGGCAGATTATTTGTGCTACAAGGATGACTTCTACATATGATGACATGCTAGAGGAAGTAGCATTTATTACGGCTTTGTTCAAGGACAGAGGGTATGATGCCAAGATGATGGCTAGAGTTAGTCAAGTAGTTATCAAAGAATGGGGAAGCAACTATAAGCCTCTTTTGGGATCTAATAATGAGGCTGGGGTGAATGATGGAACAACTCATCACATCTCGGTTGATAGTTCATCATATGGCAAAAGATGTGTGCTTGAGTACAGACCATATGTGGGTAAAGTAAAGAAAATCATGACAGAAAGTTGGAACATCATTTCAATTGACGAACAATTAGTTAGAATATTAGGGACTGGACCACAATTTGTGTTTAAGATGGGATATAACATTAAGAATTATTTAGAGAGAAGCAATTTGAATATAGTGTCTCATAACACTTGTACTAAAAAATGTGGAAATTGTAATCAATGTAACACAACATTTCAGGGAAATAGTATTGCGTTAGAGAATGTAAACAGAACAAGAATTAAGTTTAAACAGGGAAATTGTAACACCAAAATGATTATATATTTGGCTAAATGCATGATATGCCCCAGTTTTTACATAGGAAAAACTGAAAGGAAATTTAATAAGCGCATATATGCACATTTACACAGTATCAAAACCAAAGATGAAAAAAATGCATTGTACAGACACATTAAAAAGTGTGGAGATAGACACTATTTCAATTTTGCTATAGTAGACAGTGTGTACATACAGGTATAAATTTCAGGGCACCCATCGAGCTTTCCAAGCTACATCTGAAGTATGACAGTGAATCATACTACTTGACATGTGAGGGAGTCTGTTCCAAGGCAAGGGAAGGTGCTGGGTGATGAACATGTCTCTCGACCTAATTTTATTTACTCCGTGATGAAGGCTGAAACCTCTGGATGTTATGTAGTCCAATCTCGCCTACATTCTTACCCGTGGGTTCGGAGCCGTACCTTGGCTCCAACTCGGCCATACTCTAGCTTGAAGTCTTTCAATTGGCTGGGCTAAGAGGTATGCCATGCTGCACTGCTCCCTTTCCCCAGATCTCGGTTGCTGCTGGTAAAGCTCAGACGTAGTCTCGTTCTTGGCTGTGGCTAAGTATAACTTTTTGTCGTCTTTGACTAAATTTTTGCTCCAAAAGCTATTTTCATAGCTAGGTGTGTGTGTTGTTGGTTTATGGAAGTTGTTTTGTGTGGCCTTTTGTGGCCTTTGTCTACTTTTTGTCTGGTATCCCTGAGCTATCTCCCAACGGGCTAGGCCCGTTTTAGCTAGAGGACCTAGTCCACCCTTGGTTAGCTGTTTTCCCTTCTGTGCTCATTTTTGTTTTAGGTACCTATCCTCTCTGGGCTAGGGCCGTTTAAGTTAGGGGACCTAGTCCTTCCCCTTGTTTTTCCTGTCAGGACCATTTGAGTTAGAGGTCCTTGCGTGGTGTCTGTAGTTTATTACATTCCAGTTCCCGCTCTTGTTGCTGGTGTCAGTTTTTCTGTTGTGTTGTGTCTAGTATCCTGCTGACCATATCTAAGGATACAAAAGAACATAAGCCTTCGGGCTTTAAGAAATGTAGTAAATGTGGGTACAAGATGTTGATTACTGATGGGCACTCTGTGTGTGTTTATTGTTTGGGGGCTAACCACCTTCAGGAGTCTTGTGCGTTCTGTCACGCATTCAGCCCTCGTGTTCTTCAAGAAAGGAAGAACAAACTAAGGAAGAACAAACTAATTCTGAAGGGACTACTGAAACCCTCCTTCGAGGAAGATTTGGAGAGGTCTTCTAGTGCTAAGTCGTATCCCTCTAAAAGAGACAAAACATCCAAAGCAAAAAAATGATCTCCAGCTCCATCTGTATTATCGGAGCCTCCGGAGAAAGTTACTAAGTCTACTGTGGCATCCTCGGCTCCACTGTCTTTGGTGCCGAAGGAAGTTTGTGAATCAACAGAACCTACATCGCCTCCTAGCCTCTCGGAGATGGTGACGGAGATACTAGTTCGGAGCTGGTCTTCAATTTTTAGACCGGTTTCTCCTCCTCGCAGGTCTCCTTCTGAGAGGAGGTCTAGATCTCCTACCTTGTCCTCTAGGTCCTCCAGGCCACTCTCTGATGTGGATGTGGATAGAGTGGTGCACAGGCTGCTCCAATCACCGGTGCTGGCTAAATTGCTTTCAGCTCTAGCCCAGTTGGCTCAGGAGTCCGTCACCCATCCATTGTCGATGGATCCTCCTCCGAGCAAATCTCAGCCTTCGGAGCCATTGTGGTCGGCATCGTCTGATGCTTCTAGGTCGGCTCGGATAGCCCATCCTGGCTTATCGGCTCCGATCTCAGCTCTGACCCAGTCGGCTCCATCCACAGGGTCCAGGCCTCATGGTTCCTCAGTCGGACCCGAGGGGGAAGTTTCAGGACGCTCTTAGGCTCCTAGCCTCCCTCTCTGTGCTTCGGCTCGGGTGAGCCTGACCCTTGCTTTGGCTTTGGACCTTGTCCCTTCTGCTCAGAGGTCTTCCACAGTTGGTTGATCTTTGGAGCCGGGGGGACCAGCTTTCAAGGTCATGCGGAGCGTGCTGGCCAGGTCCTCAGCTGCATCATACAGCACTGACACTTTACCTCCTCCAGCTCCAGTATCAGTCTCCGATCACCCCCTATCTGTGGACAGCGGAGACCCAGGGCCTCAGGATACCTCCATGAGTGGTCCCCAAATTTCTGAGGGCCCCCCAGAATTTTTGCCTGAGGAGCCACCCAGAAAAAGAATGTGCAAGAGGAAGCACACCGACTCCCAGGATGAGTCTCTCATGTCGGACACTGACCTCGAGGAATCAGAGGGGTCCCTCAAGTCGTCCTCTGAGGATATCTCTTTCTCTGATATCCTAGAGATCTTAAAGCAGAGAGGCAAGTGGCCCTCAAAACCCCCCTCCGAGGAGGAGTCAGTGTTCCTGAAGGCCTTTGGGGCTCAGCCCCCCCACCTCCTGTGTTTCTCCACCTTTTGACAAACTCCTGGATCTGGTTTGTTGAAGGGTGTGGGAAACCCCTGACACTGTGGAACCAGTCCCCAGGAGACCCAACAAATTTCTGTCCGCCCCCACTGACAAAGAGTTTCTCATGAAGGGCGTTCCAGTAGAAGCCATGGTGGTGGCAGCAGCCACCAAGAAGGAACTGGCTGAGACTTCATCTACCGTCCATCCCCCTAACAAGGAGTCTAGGACCATGGACCGGTAAGGGAAGGGTATGTTTTCTTCAGCGGCCTTTACTCTGCGGTCACTGAATTACTTGTCACATTTTACACGGCTCCAAAGAGATCTCCTGAAAGAGCTTGGAGATTCTCTGCAGGGTAACATTTCTGACGCAGTGGCTCAGAAAGTCAATGTTCAGATGTCTACCCTAAATTCTATTGCTAACTCCTCCATGAGGCTGATGTCTTACGCAGCCGAAGGAGAGAGTAGGGCAGCGCCGGTTAGCTGGGGTATACTATACCTGGCTCCACAAAGTCTGTGCTGCAAATTTTCCCTTAGAACTTGGCAAGCCTCAACTAAAATGCTTCAGATCAACTGCTCTTATTGCAGCACTTGCATAACCCAAATCAGCACTTGTCCAAATCTCCTAGACAACACTATTATTTTCCAAATCTCCGAGACAGCACTATTATAATACAGCATAAGACCCTCGATTGTCCGCAAGACAAGTGAAATTTACTTTTCGAAGCATGTCCAGAGGTCAGCTTCAGGTGTACTCTCCAGTTTACCTGGTTGAATTGGACATCCTGAGGCAATGTCACAACTGCCTCATGTATACAGACAACCCTCTCCTCTTACCTCTAGACACAAACACTTGTGAGAGATGCAAATACACAGCCAGACTGGAGGCTAAGCGCTCTCAACCCATGACTGTAACAGTCAGTCAAGAGGAGAAGAGACACACTAGCATCACACCACCAGTCACACATGGATCTACAAAACAAGCACCGGCAAAACATACACAAATACACAAAAACATATTTGGAGGCACTAGGTGCCAATCTGAAAAAGAAACAGTGCCCTCCAAAGCAGACAAGCAAGCAACCTGCACCTCCAAACACAAGCCAGAAAACACATTATTCACCTCAGCAGTGTGCCTCACGACAGCCCCTAAGGCAAAACACCATACCCAACACGCTAGTAATAGCAGACAGTAAGGCACACAGATGTTCCACTCACCAGGCTGAACAAGGAGAAGGCTACTGTCAGCTCCCTGTTGGGTGCTAGGATCCACCACATAACACAGGCACTTAGGTCACTCCAGAACAAGTACAAGTATGACGCTGTCATTGTACATGTTGGTGTGAATGATCTAAGACGTACCTCCCTGGACTACATGAAAAGAGACATGGAGGAGCTCTCTGATCATGTAGCCCAAGCTGGTATGACCCTGACCTTGAGTAGCATACTACCTTCACCTAGAATGATACCACAATACAAAGACAAAATGATCAACTTCAACAATTGGCTAAGCTTCTGGTGTCATTCTAAGGGGATCCAGTGTCTGTCTGCCTGGGATGACATGATAGACAAGCCTCGCTGTTTTGCCAGAGATGGTTTGCACCTGTCACCCCTAGGCTTTCGAATACTGGCCAAGGCTCTTGCCGGCCCCATAGTGCCTTTCTAGGCAAGGCTCAAAAGACAAACCAACCACCGTAACCAGCACAGGTAACCAAAAACTAAGGGTAATGCTACTCAACACCAGAAGTCTCAACCTCAAAATGCACGCACTCGAGGCACTCCTCAGTATGGAGAAAATCGATGTTTGTGCAGTGACAGAAACCTGGTTCAAGGCTCCAGAGAGCACCCTAGCACTACCAGGTTACAATTCATATCATACCTTCTGGCCTCAGTTACCGGATCGCAGTACAAAGGGGGGAGGTGTATCCATATTCATCAAGGATACCCACATCTCCAGGTTAGTGGCACAGCATGATGCCCCAGAGATCATCCATGAGCAACTATCAGCAGGCAAAACCATATTTCAAGTTGTAGCCTGTTATAGATCGCCCACCATGTCCCAAGATGCTCACTCAGCATTCCTTGAGGCATTGGAAAATATAAAGGTCCTACCCAACACCATAATTTTGGGTGATTTCAACTACCCTGGTATAGACTGGGTGAACTACCAAAATTCTAACTCCTATGCCCAGCGGTTCATAGAATTTATAAATTCAAATGCCCTTGAACAACTGGTATGTTCTCCCACTAGAGGGGACAACATATTGGATTTAGTCATCACAAATATGGGCGCCCACTGTACCACACCCGTTATCACTCCCTCCTTGGTCAGATCAGATGACAAACTGATAACCCTAGACATCCTCACCCCTCCACCTCCCCCAGTCAAAGAAACCATTGTAAAAAACCTTTCCAAAGCAAACTTCAAATTACTTGCATCCGAAGTGGAAAGCTTCACTATTCCCTTGCAGAAGGATAATGATATCCAGGATGCGGAATCCTACACCAAAGCACTTTATATACATCTTCAGGATTGCATGGACCGTGCTATCCCAAATAAAACCAAGACTCCTGCCTCAAGCAAGAAGAAACCAGTCTGGTGGACCCCGGCCATAAGCAAACTATACAATAAAAGGAGGAGACTTATACAAAAAAGTCCAAATCTCAAGTAGAAAAATCTTCCCTGATCAGCTTTAGTAAGAAATTGAGGGCCCTCATCAAGTCAACTAAAGCCAATTTCGAAAAGAAAGTTGCCAAGGATGCCAAGGATAACCATAAGGCCTTCTATGGTTGTCAAAAACCTAAATGGCAACGCTCAGGTCTGTTCTGAGCTAGTACAAAATACACTGACCCCACTGACATTGCCAACATCTTGGCTGACAGGTTCAGTGCAAATTTCTCCCCCCCCCCCCCCCCACCACCACCTACAGAGCCTATTACTATTCCAGGGGATTGTGTAACTCCAATTATCACTGATACGTTTGTTAATAAGGCTCTATCTAAAGCTAAAAACACTGCCTCCATGGGACCAGATGGTGCCCCGGGCTGTGTCATACACGAGCTCCAAAATGAATTAACCCCGCATCTGAATACCCTGTTCAGTGTCAGCCTCTCGACAGGATATGTGCCCACAGAATGGCGCACAGCTACGGTGGTTCCGCTGCACAAGGGTGGGCCCACAACCGACCCTGGGAACTACCGACCAATAAGCCTGACCAGTCTGATCTGTAAGGCAATGGAGTGAATCATTATGGAACTAATAAATGGAGAGATTGGGAACCTCCAAACACTTGACCCCATACAGTTCGGCTTCGTCAAGGGCAGATCATGTCTCCTGAACCTGGTGGACTTCTTTGAGACAGTTACTCAGAATATAGATAAGGGAAAGGAGGTACACACGGCTTACCTTGACCTTGCTAAAGCATTTGACACCATTCCCCATTCGGGTATTATTGATAAACTCACCAACCTGGGCATAAACCCTTACGTCACAAGATGGATCACAAACTGGCTCTCAGACAGATCCCGCAAAGTAAGAGTAGCGGGATCTATGTCGGAATCCAGACCAGTAACGAGCGGTGTGCCTCTGGGCTCTGTCCTGGGGCCCCTCCTGTTTGGCATATACTTCTCAGAAGTACAGGCAAGCACTAAAGGGCTGTGGCTGACCAAGTTTGCGGATGACTGCAAACTGGGTGCTATAATAGAGTCTCCGGCCGACATGGATATCCTCCAGAAGGGCCTTAATGAGACTGATGCATGGTGTCAAAGCCATGGTCTCAAGCTAAATGCTAAAAAATGCGTAGTAATCCCCTTTGGAAAAAGCAGAGTACCAGTGAACTACCACATAGGAGGTAACCCCCTGAAATCTGTAGTAGTAATAAGGGATCTAGGGACCCAAGTAGATAGTCAGCTTTCCTTTGATAACCATGTTGCCAAGGTGGTTAGAAAATCCCTCTATGTGACCCATCTGATCACGAAAGGGTTCGCATCAAGATCTAAGAATGTAGTGGTGCCCCTCTACTCTTCCCTCATCAGACCCATTATTGAGTACAATGCACCAATTGGAATGTAACTGGCTAAGCATCTCCAGCAGCTGGAGAGACCACAGAGGTACCTCACTAAGAGGATTACTGGCCTCAAACAGTTGCCCTATGCAGCATGATTGAAAAAACTAAGGCTTTTCTCTGTTGCATACCGCCTGCTCAGAGGCGATCTCTGTCTAACATACAGAGCCATGTTCAACCCAGAACTGTTGAACATGCTCCATCTTAGCAAAACCAAATCCACTCGAGCTACACGCTCTAGGGATATAAACCACAGCACAATAATGAATAGAACATGCTGGAGGGATAGATTCCCTTCGCAAAGACTTCCCTTGCTATGGAACAAGGTCCCAATCTACATAAGACAGAGCCCCTCACTATCACTCTTCAAGAGGAACCTTGACGAGTGGATGGATAACAGAAAGTTCACATCAGGGATCATACCAACAGCTCTACTAGATAGGGGCCAAGAGTACTAGCTGCTAGATCAAGGGCCTAGGGAACTAACCAAAGGGGCGGTGAATACCGCACAATGTGGCTGGGCTAATATATGCCTTTGGGCAGATAGCCCAGTACCTACCTATGAACCTATTTCTCTCAGGAGGCACTCATGGATGCACCTCTGTAATTTCGCGGAGGCCTTCAAGTCTACATTTACCAACGCCTCATTTGATGGTTCCTTGTTGTTCGGAACCAAGGTGAAAGACACTCTCACTAGGTGCGAGCAAGAGGGAAAAACTCTGTCTGCCATGAGAGTCCATTTTTCCATGCCTTCTAGACCTTATCCCAAGGTCCAGAAGAGTGGGAAAATGTGGTTCAAGAAATCGCAGAGGTTTTTTCATGATGCACAAAGTGATTCCCCCTCCAGAGGTAGGGGAGGGGGTGGTAACTCAGGTAGATGCTGCCTAGAGGCAGAGGAGGCCTGCATAACCAGGGAGACCGTGATTCCTTTCGCTGTTCTTCCTACCAATGCTTCTGATGGGAGGCCCGACTGCGCGTTTCCGGAGCCAGTCGGGGGTCGCATTTCACTATACCCAGGAGCCTGGCAAAACATCACCCAGGACCAATGGGTATTAAAAATAGTTTCCGGAGGATATCACATTCCCTTCTCTTCTCCCCCTCCACCAATCATAAGAATCCAAGATGTTCCACCCAATCAAAGGGATTCCGCAGCTTCAGAGGTTATAAAGCTGCTAGAAAAAGGAGCCATCCAGCATGTCCCCTCAGACCAGATTAGATAAGGGACTTACTCCAGATTCTTTTTGGTGCCGAAAAGAACAGGGGACCTGAGGCCCATCTTGGATCTCAGCCGCTTGAAACTCCACATGAAGAAGTCCAAGTTCCGAATGGTCACGTTGCAATCTATTCTCCCACTGTTGGGAAAAGAAGTGTGGATGTGCTCCATCGACCTCAAGGATGCTTACTACCATATAAAGATGGACAGGGCACCAGAAGTCATCTACGCTTCCAGCTGGGAGCCAGTCATTTTCAATTTCGTGCCCTGCCCTTTGGTCTCACCACAGCCCCCAGGGTGTTCACCACATGTATGGCAGTGGTGACGGCTCACTTGAGACGTCAGGGATTCCAAGTGTTTCCGTACCTGGACGACTGGCTCCTTTCTGCCACCACCAGGCATCTGCTACTACAGACCAGAGACGCCACTATCAAGCTGCGTCAACAATTGGGCATCACTTTAAACTGGGAAAAGTCTGCCTTGTTGCCCTCGCAGCGTGTCACCTTTATAGTCACCGAGTTAGACACCGTGCTCATGAGGGCATTTTTACCACAAGAAAGGATTCAGGGTTTGCAACAACAGGTATACGCGTTGCTCCCTCTAAAAAAAGTGAAGGCAAAAACGGTTCTCAAATTGTTAGGGACAATGGCTGCAACAATTATGCTGGTTCCTCTGGCGAGGCTACACATGAGGCTCCTTCAGTGGCTACTCTTCGCCCAGTGGTCTCTACAACATCTTCCGCTTTCTCATCTTATAATGATCACAGACAAGTGCAAGCAAGATCTACGCTGGTGGCTTCACACCAGCAACCTCAATGCGGGAAAACCCTTCGTCCCATCCCCTCCTGTTGCCACAGTAACCACGGATGCCTCCCAGATGGGGTGGGGGGGGCATTATCTCGGCAGGACAGTCCAAGGCACTTGGCAGGAACACGAGATACATCTACATATCAATATCTTGGAGATGAGAGCAGTGCTACTAGTATTGCAAGCACTTCAGAGCTTTCTTCCTCTCGGGACAATTGAGATCCACTCAGACAATATGTCGGTGGTATGGTATCCGAACAAACAGGGAGGAATCAAGTTGTACCCCCCTTGCAGAGAGGCCATTAGATTGTGGCAGTGGGCAGTGTCTTCCCAACGTTTTCTTGTAGCAACGCACATTCCGGGGAAGTCCAACGTGATTGCCGACAGGGTTAGCAGAGCTATTCTGATGTCTCACGAGTGGTCCCTGAACAGTCAAGTTGCGGAGCAGATTTTCTGCAGATGGGGTCAGCCTTGCTGCGACCTATTTGCCAGTCCCCTCAATACCAAGTGCAGCAGCTACTTCACCCATATCCCCCCTCAGGGGGAGTCACCCAGGGATGCTCTAGTTCACGATTGGCCCTCTGGTCTACTTTATACCTTCCCGCCTGTTCCTCTGCTGACAAAGGTTATTCAGAAAGCACAGTCCTTGGGAAGCAGAATGAATCTGATTGCTCCACACTGGCCTCGTCAAATTTGTTTCACTTTTCTCCATCCCTATCTCATGGACGCCCCCTGGATTCTGGACCCACAGCCAGATCTACTGACTCGCATGTCAGGGCAGTTCCATCCCTCTCTTCAGACCCTCCGGTTGACAGCCTGGCTACTCCACTTCCATCATTAGTCAGGCTACATCATTTTCCTCCGGAAGTGGTTCATATTCGGTCTTCTTCCCATAAGCCTTCGACCAGAAAGATTTACTCCAGTAAATGGAAAAGATTCTCCATCTGGGCTCAGGCAAGACAAATTGATCCTTATACAGCTCCAATTTCTTCAGTTCTGAAATTTCTCTCCATGCTTTTCAAACAGGGGTCAGCAGCCGCGACCATAAAAGTACAGTTGGCCGTTCTTTCCACTTTTCACTTCGCTAATGAACCCAGTCTAATGGCGCATAGACTTTGTAAGGTATTCTTGAAAGGCACTATGCTGATTCACCTTCCAGTCTGACTCGGTCATGCCTTGGGACCTAAATTTTGTGCTACAATGTCTCACCTCTTCCCCCTTTGAGCCTGCAGCTACTTGTGAACTGAAATATTTGACTTGGTAGCCATCACTTCAGCTAGATGCGTCTCAGAGCTCCAAGCTTTGTCAATCAGACCGCCTTACTTGATTTTTCACAAGGACAGGGTTTCCCTCAGACCAAACCCTTCCTTTATGCCAAAAGTGGCTTCGGTTAGTAATCTCAACCAATCCATTGAACTGCCCGTATTTTTTCCAGAGTTTTCTAATAGGGCAGAATTTAAATTTCACCAGCGGGATGTTCACAGGCAGTTGTGTTTTTATTTACATAGAACGAAGGATCTTAGAAAATCGGATCAGCTATTTGTCTCATTTTCCGACAATAAGATTGGGTCTCCAGTTTCCAAAGTGACCTTGTCTAGATAGGCTACTCTGAAGTTTTATATTGCTTTACATTGCTTAAACTGCTTGAACTGTTGTTTTAGCTTTTTAGCTATTACCTTACCGCAGGCTTCCATCTGCCTACTAGTGTGTTTCTTTTGTGCTTTTTGGGCGTTCTTTGGTGTTTCATCAGTTTGATTTCTTCACCCATGGCAGAAGCGGCGGACGATACTTTGACTAATATGTCGGTGCATTCCACCCCGACATCTAGGTTAGACAAGGAGTCTGACAAATTGAACCATTTGTTCCTTACAACACTGTTGGATATACAAAGCGCTTTAAAATTCCTAGTTGAGAAAGCTAGCGATTCTACGGAGGTTACTATGGCTCCCAGGTCGGATGGAAAATCGAGGACAACACCGGCAGTTTCCATTCCAGACAGACCAGCTTCCATTGTTCCTAGATCTACGGATAGCATGGGAAATATGATGAATTCCAACCACGGTAACTATACTAATTGTGCTGGACTGTTAAATCGCAGTGATAATCCTTTCAACAAATGTAAAGGATTTGTACCTATTAGTAATGATAATTTGGTGAGTTCTAAGAGAGATTTATTACTTAAACTTTTAAAAAGATACAAATCTCTAGATCTGGAAAACTGTTATTTCATGAAGTGTATTGAAATGGGGATAGTCCCCAAAGGTCTACGCTTCTTTAAATGCCCTAACGGCATTACTATCGGGCATCCTATGTTTGACTGCTTGGTTTCTTTTTTTAACGAAGCAGGTCTTCGTTTTCTACAATTACTTATTGACAACAACGTAGAAAAAATGTCTTTAATTATCAATGACATTAAAGAACTTGAAACTTTTTTAAAAGAACATGTGCATGACGACGATATGGATGCGTTATACAGTTTTTTCTTTAAAGAGCTTTGTGAACATTCTAAATTGGTAACAAACAGAAAGCAATCCAAAATGGAGAGAGACATTGCATGTTATCAAAACCGAATAGCTTACAATCATTTTGCTCCTAATTTTAAAAATCGTGACGGTTTTTCACATGGACAATTAGTGCACAGTATACATCGAGTTGGAGCTAATAAAGTTGTTCAACCTAATCATTTAACCGTTTTGTCAAAGAAAACTGGTTTGGGGACTATTCCAGGGACTGATTATAGCAAAAATTCCAGTAATTATAGCACTGAGTTTCCGCCATTAGCAGCTACTAATACTTCTTGTTTAAGCATGCTAAGGGATGATTCTCATGAGAGACAAAACACTACTAATGATATGTCAAATTCTACAACAAGGAATTTGTTTAATGCTCCCACCAGCAATAAAATCAGTAACAAATCTAATGATACTATTGAACCATTTGTAAGCAAAATAAACAAAAAGAAAGGTGCTGAAGCGGAGAAACAGAAGAGTTCCATTTTGACAAGAAGCCGTACTTTTTTGGGTTCGAATTCGTCGGGGGACGAATGTTAAACAATGACAACAGCTCTGACAATTTTAGTATTGTCAATTTATCTGGACATACTTTTGATAAATTTGAGTTGAAAATTCTTAATTATGGCCTGAATTTTATTCCTAAAAAAAGGGGAGATTTTAGCAAAACCATAGTTGATATAAAAAAATATACAAGGAAAATTAATTTGTCATTTTTAATGCATGACTTTCCTGAACACAATGGTTTTTTCAGTAAACCTTCTTTTTACACACCTAGTCTTCACCATACTATTAAGACATTCGAGGAGATATGCATTAAGGACATGGAACGTTTATTTAAGTCTAACGCTCATTTCACTGATAATTTAAATAAAAATGAAAGAAAGGCATTGGTTAATTTAAAGTCACTTTCAGGCAAACTAAGATTTATGAAGAGTGATAAGGGGTCCAATATAGTGGTCATGGGGAAGGATCAATATGAGCAGGCCATGTTAAAACTATTGAACAATACTGATGAGTATGAATTAGTCCCTTACCACACTATATTAAAAAGTTTTAAAGCTGTACATACACATTTATATGATGCACTAATGTCTAGTGAGATTAATATTAAATTATACAATTTTTGCCTCATTGAGAAACCAAAAATAGGGGTCATTTTTGGTGTGCCAAAAACGCACAAAAATATTCTTGATCCACCACTACGTTTGATTGTGTCATCCCCACATTCAGTAACGGAGGGCATTTCCCTTGTTATTGATGCATTATTAGGACCAGTGATTTATGATAACTTATCTTATATAAAGGATTCCTGGCACTTTTTGGAAAAACTAAAAATTTTTACAAGAAGTAAAAGTGCTAGTATTTTTGATCCATCGAAACAGATTATATTTACTATGGATGTAGTGAGTTTATATTCCTGTATTCCTCATGATGAAGGGGTTGAGGCATTACGTGATTATCTCACCAACAAAAAGTTATTTACTAATTCTATTATTTCAGTATTGTGCAGATTTATGGAAATTATTTTGGAAAATAATTTTTTTATGTTTGAACAAAATTATTATAGACAGAAACGTGGTGTAGCCATGGGGTCATCTGCAGCCCCCGCCTTCGCTAACATTGTTATGGCATGGTGGGAATTGTATTGTCTTAAAGTTTTGAAAGAGAAATTTAATGTTCTCTTCTACTGTAGATTTATTGATGATTTATTGTTCATCATAAATGGTAATACTGACACTGTAGATTCTTTTATTAATACAGCTAATTCTTTATCCAACTTTATTAAATTTACTTTAGGTGATGTTGGCAAAGCAGCCAATTTTTT
Source organism: Protopterus annectens (assembly GCF_019279795.1). NCBI lineage: Eukaryota > Metazoa > Chordata > Ceratodontiformes > Protopteridae > Protopterus > Protopterus annectens. The sequence continues at coordinate 125,600,145 of NC_056739.1, read as the reverse complement.
GGATGTACATGTATGGTGGGACCATAATGAGCACGCATTTCACAGTAAAATTCATAGAAAAGCTACTTTCACGAATGGATACTTACATAACAATAGTGGCCATCCTGAACACATTAAGAAAAACATCCCAAGAGGGCAGTTTATTCGTGCCTGTCGAATGACCACCAAAGAAGATGTATTAATTTCTGAGTTAAAATTCATTATTGATTTATTCATTCAGCGTGGATATAAAAAACATATTTTAATTGATACAGCCTATGAAGTATTTAATAAACGCTTTAATCAATTCAGCCCTATTTTATATGATGAGAAAATTGTTTTTAATGAAATTAATAGATTAGATAATAGCAATAAAAACATTATTTGTTCTTTGGATATGAGTTTAGACAGTAACAAAATCAAGAAAGTTATACAAACTAATTGGAAAGTGTTACAAGGCAATAGAGAGATTTTTGGTATTGTAGGAAATCAGCCACATTTTGCATTACGTAAAACTAACACCTTGAAAAATATTCTAGAACATAACCAAAATAAAGAAGTTATTTCTGCTAGTAGGAAAAAAGGAATGTTTCGGTGTTTGAATTGTAAAATCTGTAGGTACATTTCAGAAGGACCTTTTATTGACATTGCTAATTCTGACAAAATCATAGAAGTTTCAGACTCCATGAATTGTAACACCACAGGAGTAGTTTATGTTAGTATTTGTTCCTCTTGTCCTGCATTTTATGTAGGCATGACGACTAGGTCTTTAGCCACTAGGATTAAAGAACATCTGTATGCCATTAAGGCTAAAGATAGTAACAATGCCTTATACAAGCATTCCATAATATGTCCTAGTTTTAACAAGTTTTTATTTTCTATTTTAGAAAAATGTACATCAGACAAAAGAGCAGGAGATTTTAAAAATTACATTGAGCAAAGAGAGTGCCTGTGGCAGATTAGATTAAGGTCTGATATTCAACCAGGGTTAAACGAAAGCATTAACGTTAAATGTTTTTTAAAAGACCGTAAATTAAATATTAATAAAGGTTTAGGTATTGATTTAAAAGCTTATTTTTTATAAATGTATTTCCATGATGTGTTTTTTAAGTCTAAACTATCGTTAATTGATTAATTTGTATGGCTATTTAAAGTGTCTTAGTAGTAATATTCTTTGTATTCTGATGAAGGTGTGACGAAAGCGGAAATTAAATCATTTTACGCTATTACCGGCTTCTTTGGAGTTTCATACTTTTCAAACTGTTCAAATTGTTGCCTTTATAGGCTACTCTGAAGTTTTATATTGCTTTACATTGCTTAAACTGCTTGAACTGTTGTTTTAGCTTTTTAGCTATTACCTTACCGCAGGCTTCCATCTGCCTACTAGTGTGTTTCTTTTGTCTAGATAGATCTCTAGTTGTATTTCCTTCATTTATGCCTCAGGTGGTAAGGATTTACTACTTAGAGTGAAGGCTCATTCTACCCGATCGATGTCTACCTCTACAGCATTTCAGGTCAGGATGTCTATGGATGATATTTGTGCTGCGGCTACATGGGCATCTCCTCACACCTTTGTTAGTCACTACAAATTGGATTTGGTGTCCAGAGGCAGATCTTCCTTTGGTTCCACAGTGCTCAGGAGTATTTTCCACTGAGCCTCCCAGGGTTCAGGTGCTGGGGACGCTGTCCCATGGGTAAGAATGTAGGCGAGATTTAACTACATAACATCAAGAAGTTATGTACTCACCATAACGTTCGATGTATGTAGTCCATCTCGCCTCACATTCTTACTTACCCTCCCGTCTTCCCCCATCTTGGAGGACCTAGAGGTTAGTTCTGGTTACAGTGCTCCTTATATTATTGGAATGTTTTTTCCTTCTCTGTGTTATGTGTATGGAGGGTGAGTGATTGAGCTTGCAGCAAACAAGATCTGGAGAAAGGGAGCAGTATAGCATGGGATACCTCTTAGACCAGCCAATTGAAAGACTTTGAGCTAGAGTATGGCAGAGTCGGAGCCGAGGTTCTGCTGCGAACCCACGGGTAAGAATGTGAGGCGAGATGGACTACATACATCGAACATTATGGTGAGTACATAATGTCTTGTTCTGTTTTGGCTGTACACTTTTGATTTGTCAAGGGAAAGAAGGCCACAATGAACTGGATCCCTAACGGTAAAGCAAGAAAGGGACATATCTCCCCTTGTGAGCTTATACAACACTGAATACAAGGATAAGGACTCCAGTTTCTCCTGGCAGCTAACGTTTTTGGGAGCAGAGATCATTTTTGTTAATCTCTGTTGTTTTTTATTTTTCAAATGCATGTCGAAGGGTGTGTTACTTTCTATAATAGTACTGACTGGACAGAATAGAGAGGAACAATGATTTCCTTGATTGTATAACAGATGCTCTTTGTAATTCATTTTGAGACGTAGAAGAATTTTCTACCTACAGTCACCAGATAATTGCCGAAAGAGAGGGAGCTATCACCCCACTGATTTGTAAAGTAATGGGATGATTTCAATGTAGTAGGATGCAGAGTATTTCTGATGCTGCCACAGTTCTTATCATTTAGTCTGCGCCCATTTTCTAAGCACCAATATTTGACTGTAGTTTTATTCTGAAGGGTATATGTGTGTGTGTGTGTGTGTGTGTGTGTGTGTGTGTGTGTGTGTGTGTGTGTGTGTGTGTGTGTGTATATATATATATATATATATATATATATATATACACGCTCACACATGCACACACACACACATACAAAGGAGACTTGATAACCACACCCAGTTTGCAGTCATCAGCAAACTTTGTTAACCAGAGATTACGGCTATCGATTTGGAGGTTTGAAAAGATAAATACTAAACAGGAGGGGGTCCTAAAAGATCCCTAGGGCACACCACAGGCCTTTTTCTCTCTGTTTATGGAGGTATCACCCACTCTGACAACATGCATTCTATCCTTAAGCCAGATGGTTATCCATCTTACCATGTATAAGGCCATCGACTTATAAACAATTCCATCATGTGGTATGGTATTAAATGCATTGACCAGATCAAGATAGGTAGCACAGATGGTGTAACCACCTGAATGACCTCCTCAAAGAAGCTGACAAGATTCAGAAGGCAGGACCTGCCTTTTACAAAGCAGAATTGATGTGGGTCAAGCTTAGTCAAATTTATGATGTCATGATGATTTATGAGGTTGGTGATGATGTGCAACATGGATATACAGATGAGACTTGTAAGGCTGATGCATCCACCCTTACAGAGTGGCTCAGGGTTTTGATGGGTCCACCTTTACAGAGTGGCATTACTACAGCAGTGCACCAAGATTCACTGAAATAACCTGATACAAGGCTTAGAATAAACAGTTTGAGGAGAGGAATGGTGAGTGTACATTTCATACAGTTTATTAAACAACCAGGCATATATCAGGGCCCATGGAGGAAGCGTTCTTAGCATTTTAAAGTACTTTAAAAATATGGTCCCTTAGTGATATCAGGGTTGGGATTCATGACTCCTGGATAGTATGTGAGGGAATTGTAGTTTCACAGGAGAAATTTGCTGCAAACTCATATACAAGTTTGTACAGATATTACACACACACACATACACACACACGATTACCTGACAAATGATCAAACACATAAGACAAAACAACACCACACAAGTTTGAACTTACAGAACACTGAAATTCTTCAACAGTGAATGTGCAAAAAATTACAAAAAGAAAACAATTTCCTTTTACGATCTTCAAATGAAAATCCTTCCATAACAGTGAATCCAAATTTGAATAGTAGTAGTGTTACAAAAAAGGGTTTTTATAAGGTGCGGTGTGGGGTTATGATTAGCAAGCATGACTAAGGTGGGTGGGGGGTTGCTTGTTTTGTATTTCATTATTACTTCTTCTTTCGGCTGCTCCCATCAGGGGTCGCCACAGCAGATCAAATGTTTCCATTTCTTCTTGTCCTCTGCATCTTGCTCTGTCACACCAACCACCTGCATGTCCTCTCTCACCACATCCATAAAACGTATCTTAGGCCTTCCACTTTTCCTGTTACCTGGCAGGTTCATCCTTAGCATCTTTTTCCCAATATACTCTGCATCCCTCCTCAGCACATGTCGAAACCAACGTAATCTTGCCTCTCTGGCTTTGTCTCCAAACCTTCCAACCTGGGCTGAACCTCTAATAAACTTATTCCTAATCCTGTCCATCCTTGTCACACCCAGTGCAAATCTTAACATCTTCAACTCTGCCACATCAAGCTCTGACTCCTGCCTTTTTGTCAATGCCACTGTCTCCAACCCATATAACATAGCTGGTCTCACTACTCTCTTGTAGACCTTCCCTTTCACTCTTACTGGTACTAGTCTGTCACAAATCACTCCTGACACTCTGCTCCACTCACTCCATCTTGCCTGTACTCTCTTCTTCACCTCTCTTCCACACTCACCATTGCTCTGAACTGTTGATCCCAATTATTTAAACTCATCCAACTTTGCCACCTCTACTCCCTGCATCCTCACCATTCTTCTATCCTCCCTCTCATTCACACATATATTCTGTCTTAGTCCTGCTGACCTTCATTCCTCTTCTCTCTAGAGCATATCTCCACCTCTCCAGGGTCTCCTCCACCTGTTCCCTACTCTCACTATAGATCACAATGTCATCTGCAAACATCACAGTCCACAGGGACTCCTGTCTGATCTCGTCTGTCAACCTGTCCATCACCATTGCAAATAAGAAAGGGCTCAGAGCTGATCCTTGACGTAATCCCACCTCCACCTTAAACGCATCAGTCACTCCCACTGCAGACCTCACCGCTGTCACACTACCCTTGTACATATCCTGTACCACTCTTACATACTTCTCTGACACTCCCGACTTCCTCATACAATACCACAACTCCTCTCTAGGCACCCTGTCATATGCTTTCGCTAAATCCACAAAGACACAATGCAACTCCTTCTGACCTTCTCTGTACTTCTCCATCAACACTCTCAAAGCAAACATTGCATCTGTAGTGCCCTTTCCTGGCATGAAACCATACTGCTGATCACTAATCATCACGTCCCTTCTTAACCTAGCTTCCACTACTCTTTCCCATAACTTCATGCTGTGACTGATCAATTTAATCCTTCTGTAGTTACTACAGCTCTGCACATCACCCTTATTCTTAAAAATCGGTGCCAAAACACTTTTTCCATTCCTCAGGCATCCTCTTACTTTCCAAGATTTCATTAAACAATCTAGTTAAAAACTCCACTGCCATTTCACCTAAACACCTCCATGCTTCCACAGTTATGTCATCTGGACCAACAGCCTTTCCGTTCTTCATCCTCTTCATAGCTATCCTTAATTCCTCCTTGCTAATCCACTGCACTTCATGATTCACTATCCGCACATCATCCAACCTTCTCTCCCTCTCATTCTCTTCATTCATCAGCCCCTCAAAGTACTCTTTCCATCTGCTCAACACACTCTTGTTTGTGAGTACGTTTCCCTCATTATCCTTTATTACCCTTACCTGCTGCACATCTTTACTAGCTTGGTCCCTCTGTCTAGCCAATCGGTACAGGTCCTTTTCTCCCTCCTTAGTGCCTAACCTTTTATACAACTCGTCATACGCCTTATCCTCCAGCCTTCACCACCTGTTTGCCATCCGCACCTCATCTCCTTATACTCTTGTCTACTTTCTTCATCTCTCTGACAATCCCACTTCTTCTTCACCAAACTCTTTCTCTGTATACTCTCCTGTACTTCTTCATTCCACCACCAGGTCTCCTTGTCCTCCCATCCTCTTTCCAGATGTCACACCAAGCACCTTTCTAGCCATCTCTCTTACTAGCTCTGCTGTAGTTACCCAGCTATTCGTTAACTCTTCACTGCCACCCAGTGCCTGTCTTAACTCTTTCCTGAACATCACCTCACAATTACCATTTTTCAATTTTCACCATTTGATCCTTGGTGCTGCCCTCACATTCATCCTCCTCTTCTTGATCACCAATGTCATCCTGCAAACCACCATCCTATGCTGCCAAACTACACTTCCCCTGCCACCACTTTACAGTCTCCAATCTCCTTCAGACTGGCCCTTCTACACAAGATATAATCTACCTGTCTGTAATTGCAGTTTTATGCTTAGTGATTTCATGTTCACTGTTGCTGATATAATCATGTAAATGAATCTGTATGGACTCCTTGAAATAAAAAGCAGAGTACAAAGAAGTCGAACAAACATGTTCAAAATTCAAATACTTGGACACATTTAAAAATAATCTCAAAAAAAGATTTTAAAACAATTGTTTTAGAAATGGGC